>NW_006800249.1:740282-749598 GCF_000485575.1 Poecilia formosa | reverse complement strand
ATATTATAGAAATTGTAACTCAAAACAGAAACCAAGCATATTGTAATGAATATTTACCTTGACCTTAGGTTGTATGATATGTCTTTTAAAAATTAAAAACAGGATTTACTCACTCTAAATGTGAAGAATCTTTATAATTGAGAGGGAAATCCATTGATTTCTCGCTCTTAAGCGACACAACGCGCGGCGTAGAAGAGTTCCTCATTTTCTGCCCAAGACTGTTGGAAAAGTAGAATTTGTAAAATGAAACATTTGAACAAAGATATCTGATTTAAAAAAGAATAAAAGTAATTGAACTTGTAAAAATAGTTCTGTTTGAAACCAAGTGTATAACCCAAAGATTTGTTATTTTTCATTTAGGAAAACAGATTTTGGAGGACTTCTTCAACTTCATCTACCAAGTCCTCAGATAATTCAAGGATAAAATTCAAGCAACATAACAGTTAGCAATAAATAAGACTTTCTGCAGGAAGAAACATCTGAAAATGTTAATTGTGTGGATCAAAAAACACAAAAAACCTGAAATAAAAAAGATCATTAACAATCATAAGGTTTATAATCATCAATGCATCATAACTGAGATAACTGGATGTGTTCTTTTCTTTTCTACCTTTTCCTTTCCGCTACATGCATGCTTGGTGTGAGGGATTGCTGTAAAGCACGCAGAGGTGCCCAAAGTCGGCATCCTGCATGTTTTAGTTCTCTCCCTGGTTTAACACACCTTGACCAAATGATGGCTCATTAGAAGGCCTAAGAGGAACACTGAAAAGGTGAAAAGGTTGTTACTACCACCAGGAAGAGAACTAAAACATGCAGGATGTCGGCCCTTGAGGACCGACTTTGGACACCCCTGCTGTAAAGTCAAAAACACAATGAAAGGGATTTTTGACTGTCGCTAAATGCTCGTCCAGAAGAGGTGAATGCTGCAAGTTAATGAGTGTGCTTTTTAATCACTATGATTAATAATAGAATTGTATGTGTGAATGAATTAAAGTGAGTTATTTTGTAAATAGCCTCAATATGATGTTTGTTGTGCATTGGTGCTATACAAATTAACTGAATTAAATGGAATTAAGATTTCTCATTCCTGAAACAAATGAAGCATTTTTGGATTTCAGTAAAATGTAAATGTAACAAACTAGCATAGTTCTCCCAAAATCAAACAATGTTTCACATAAAGTACAGCATGTGCTTTTAGAGTGTTGATTAATCATCTTACCTTTCAGGTCCAATCTGAGCGTTACTTTTGGAGGACAGACGATCATTTAAGGGCCTGAATGTCTCATTCCTTTTCTCAGTCTGACTCATTGTAAAATGTCCTTTACAAAGACAAAATGTGTTAGAATCAGTTAAAGTCATACTGGATATCCTAATGCTCTATTATGATGTTATCTAAAATTCAATTCAATTCAAACATACTTCATTGATCCCAAAGGAAAATTAAACGTTAGTATTGATTTGCATATTAGTCAAGGTACTTCAAAGAGTTGTTGTAGAGACTGATCTCCCTTTTGCTTAAGAAGCATCTCACAGTTCTGCTGTGTGGTTGTCCATATGGAGGCTTATATAGTCTGTCACACACTCAGTCAGGGCATATTGATGTCCTCTCCATGTGGTCGGCACAGAGTCTCCAGTTTGTAGCCTCAAAACAACCCTGCAAGGCTTCTTTAGCTTGACCACTATCTCACGTCTCACAGTCTTTCCTTTACATGTTGTCTCTAAACAAAGGGTTTCTATTACCGGCAGAGAAGAACAAGATTGTGATTTAACTTTTGTAGAAAAGGTCTTGTTTTGGATATATGAATCCTTGACATTTGTATAAAACAAAACAAAACAAATAAATAACATGTCTATTTATATCTCACAGTATTGTTCTGGTTCCTTGGTTTTCTAGTTTCATTACAAAAGCCTTTGTTTGACAAATCATAATCAATGTAACAGATTTCCCCTGTAAGGAACAGTTTTACACGGGAAAATTGTTAGTTAAAACCTTAAATGTGACTTTTTACAATCCTCCTAACCTGCAGCAACATGAGTTGTTTTGAAAGGATACAGTTCAGTAACACATAAACAAGTTATTTATGTAATGAGACAAAAACATACAAACCGTAAATACAGAATAAAGACATTGTTACTTTACCATATATGTGTCCGTGAGAAAACTGTAATCCACACGAAAATACAAATGAAAAATACGCTGCTATTTCCTTGTTCTCTTGACACAAAGTCTGCCAAGTCAACAAACAAGTCCTCCAGGTTTTGACTTCAATCTGATCTGGGAGGTTCAGAGCATGACTGAGATTCCACTGCACTGATTGTGGCAACACAGCAAAGGCTATTTTTACCACAGATTATATCTCAGAGTGTTTTTCTAGTTCCTTGGTTTTCTAGTTTCATTACAAAAGCCTTTGTTTGACAAATCATAATCAATGTAACAGATTTCCCCTGTATGTATTTAAATGTAAAATATATACTTTTTAAAATCTATAGTAACACAGAAATTCCACAAAAACACAAGTAAAAGGCCAAGTGGAGCATTGTTCATGAATCAATCTACAAGTGTAAATGTCTGTAATGTCACCAAGCTCAGGGACTAGTCCAACCCTCAGGTGTCCAATGGAATGACACCATGACAGGAAGAGAAAACTATTTTCTGTCACAAGTCAAAGTTTTTATTTCTGCTTTATGCGTCTGACAAATGCTGATAAACTGGAACTCCTGAGTAGAATGTCAAACACTTACCTGACAGGTAAACTTACCAAACAAAAGTTGAAATAAGAAGTAAAGACTTCAATCATAATCTTTTCCTTTACAGTCAAAACATTTATGAATTATGTCGTCTTTTCATTAACTTGATACCTTTGAGTGTTGAATTTCTAAATATAACTATGTTGATCAAAGAGGTTGTCCAGAGGTGGAAATTAATGTAGTTTCATGTTTATTTTTTCCATCAAGGCAAAAGAAAAAAAAAATTAAAAGTGAGACGCAAATAATCTAACTACATAATTCATGGAAAACATAAAATGTAACCCCTCCTGACCCCACTGAGGGACAAGGGTGTTCAGAAAATGGATGGATGGATGGATGGACATAAAATGTAATCAAATAAAAATAACAATTCAGGTTTCAGTTTCTTTGTAAGGATTTGAGTTTTTTTGTGTTAATTTTCTAGGTTTTGTTTCCATGAGTCTCTGTGGTGTCCTGTCTCTTCCCTCTTGATTGCTTCCCAGGTGTGTCTTGTTCCCTAATTACCCTTCCTGTGTATTTAGGTCCACCTGTGTCCTTAGTCTCTTGTTGGGTCCTCATCTAACGTCGTCTGTCATTGTTCTCTGTGCCAGTCTGTTCAGTCGTGGACCTTTTGCCTTCTGTTCTTCCATGTGCTGCCTGTATGTTTGGATTTTGTTTTTGTGGATTTTTCATTAAAACCATCATTTTTTCATTTCTACCTGGGTCGTCAGCGTTCTCTCTCACCACTATCACCTCCACTTCATGACATTCTAAAACAGCAGTTTACACACTGATACTGTAGTACAATTATTATTCTGCACACAGACGGTTTATTAGAGCTGACAAGTTGTAGGAAATTCAACTAAATATTTGAGACTGTAAATCTCTGTGACTAAATGCTCCCACAGAGAACTTAAAAAGTATTTTATATTCAGGAATATTCTGCCCTCTATTGGAAAGAAAAGGAAGTACAAAAGAATCATATCAAGTTACTTCTACAGATGTACAGTTTTGTGTTTATAAGCTGAGGTTCATAGTCTTTTATTGAGCACATCACAATAATATGCTCTTTAAGATGGAAGCAAGCAGTAATCCATGCAATAAATACATGGATTAGTGGACGATCTTCTCTAGATCTTCCTGAAGCATTAATCCTTTAATCCTAGAAATAGGGTTGGTGATACAAGACTGACTTTGCAAACTGTCTTTATGTGTCTCTGAAGGTCCAGGTCTGAGTTCATCACTAAACCACACTTTCGTGCCTCATTATACATGTGTATTATACATTTTGAAAATATATATATATTTTACATATTTGTTAAAACTGACACATAATCTGTGAAAAAATCAAGCTCCTCTGCCTTTTCCCAGTGCTCCAAGTGCTAACTAGAAACAACCAATCAGATCCAAGAGGAGGGTCTTAGCGCTGTTAATCACTCCTGTGTGGCACTGCTCATCCCCCAGATTTGTAATGTATAGATGTATGCTGTTTCTCCATGTTCGGTTCTGGTTCTGGGGATGCAGAGCAGAACCAGAAGACCTGGGAGGTCCGGAAGGATTATATAACAACAAAAGGTCTTTAAGTAGAAGTCATTGTATTTTCTCCCAGTGCATACTAAGGTTTTCTCTAGATACTCTAGTTTGTCCACAAAGTCTCAAAATGATCATAATTGTGACTGGAGCTAAAGTGCCCTTAGGTAAAGAGAGTGTGCAAAATTACCTTATGCATTTTTGAGCCAGAACATCTGGAAATGTAACTGTATGTTTGCTAAATATTTCTATCAGCTTTTTAAAAGGTTTTCTAATGTGTCATTTCAGTCATTGTGTCAAAATGTCATAAATTGTCTGGTTTAAGAAGAATTCTCTTTATTTATGTTCCACAGCATATGTTAACAAATTTTGTACCATTAAATACATATCACAATTACAATAAACCCTACTTGTACTCGAGGAAACATAGATTGATTTAAACAATAAGTAAAAAATTTTTGCAGGTAAAGAAATTTTCAAATTTTGTTTCAAGATGAAATTAAAGTAAAGCTGTTTATTATTAGAAATATCTTGTTTACAAAATTACACTGGTTTTATATTCATCCCTTAAAAGTTAGTCATGCTATCTCAGTTATGTTGTTCTTCAGACAGAAGTGACTCATTTTACAGTGATGTTCTGATCTGATTCAATTTTATTGTTCTTATCACCACATAAAGATTTGTTTAAGCTTCTAATTTATTTTACGCAGTGTTCAGTTTTATGTGACTATATAACTCATGACAGTAAAACTGTTCTGCATTTGATCAAAAGTTCTAATGTTCAGACATAAAATACATGATTCAAACACATTGTAGCAATGCTGAAAGAACGTCCATACTGTATACCATACCATGTTTACTTATATAGCCCTTTAAAAAAAAACACTAGGTTGACCAAAGTTCTGCACAAGTAAAAAACAAAATATCAATAAAAAATTAAAAACAGTCTTAAATCCCAATCACACAAATATTGGATAAAAATCAGACTAAGTAGAATAGGTAATGTCAAAGAGTAGAAGATGCAAGGAGTAGAAGAAGTTTGTTTTCAAATGACATTTAAAGTTTGTTGTATGTGCAGAAGAAACTCATAAGGATCCAGAATCCTTTTTAAATGTTTGATAGGAATAATAAATTCAGATTCAATTTGACTACTCTGACCTTGACAATCTTTACTAAATCTAACACAAAGTAAGAGATGAATTAACAGGATCAGCTTCTATTCTGAAAGCAGGATACACAGGTTCAGTGAATTTGGTGTTGAAGCTGTGAAGGAAGGTCATTTTGTCAGGAGAAACTCTAAAGAAGGTCAAAGTGCCACCAGGCCAGTCCAGATACACCCCGACTTTGTTTGAAGGTTCTACATAGACTTCAGTGTTTTTATTGTTGTGCAGAACAAAGAATCCTTCTTTAGAGCAGAACAAAGCCCATGACTGATCATTCATTCCAAGACCACAGCGTTTACTTTCCCCTCTCCTTCTGATTCCTTTGTATGCCACTCCAATGGAAACTTTTCCTCTCCATTCAACCTCCCAGTAACAGCGACCAGTGAGACGATCTCTGCACAGCAGCTGCTCCACAACATCAAACTTCTCAGGATTAGCAGAGCATGGCTGTTTCTCTTCTTGTCCCACTGTAACTTTTTTGTTACAGTCAGATAGTGTGAGGTTTCTGTGAGCAGTGGTGGTGTCCAGGACGAGTTCAACAGCATCTGAAGGAGCAACAGCAGCAGTTCAATATGTCAACAATTATCTGGAAATTAAGGTCTGTCTATTAAACTAAAAATAGTTATATTTTGCATTATTTTTATTTTAAAAATATTGTTTACCTAATTAAATTAAATTTAACAAAGTGAATTAATTGAGGTTTAAATGCAGCAGCCCAAATTACTCCATGTTGCCATTCTAGAATGGCAGATTTAACCATTCTCCATTCAAGAACAATTAAGCACTTAAGATCTCTCTAAGGGATCTCCCGTTCCAATCTCCCGAGAGGGTTCTCTCTGCACCTTTGTGTTGTAAAATGATAGTAGGAAAGTGGCCAGTGTGTTTTCAGCACCACATATATGTGAGTAGTGACGACGAGAAAGCAACCGAAAGATGCGTTTTATTTCACTATTAAGATCCTATGATGCTCAATCAGATCAGAGACATACAATCTACTCTTTGTGGAAAAAGAGTACCTTTCATGATTGCTGCAGTTCATGTCATAAATTATTTCCATTTTCAAAAGAAGGTTGATGTGGAAAAACTGAGTATGTGCTTCTGAGATTCAACGTACATTTGAACATTAAGTGCAAGGTAATGAAACACTTCCCTCCTTAAAAATGAGTCTGATGGTGAGACTTTAGTTGTTTTTACAGTAAAGCACCAAGTAAAAATGTAATGCAGGCAGATGATGCACTAACAAAATATAGAGCTTGTTTTTGCTTTAATGATTAAAATTAAACGATTACAAATTAAATGATTACAGGCGGACAGACAAATGGCTCGGTCTTATATTTGTGTCCTTTGTATTCTTCATCCCCTTCAACATTTGCTCTATATCTTTGTATTGAGCTACAGTAAATATTATTAAACTGTGTTTTTGTTCACAAATTATAATGCACATTTCTGCTACATAATTTGGTCACCCTGTTGTTGCATCCATCTGTTTAAGTACAAAAGTTGAAAGCTACAGATAAAATGTCATATCTTTTTCTATACATCCTACCTGAAATGTCCCACCAGTGGAAAAGAACAGATAGATTCTACTTTTTATAGACACTCATTTGTGCATGAAATTATTCCTCTCAGACTGAAATGAATACACAGGAATTAACAAACACTTAAATGTTCTTATTGCACACACATCACAATTTAGTGTTCAATCTCAAAGACATCAACGGTGCATCTAAACGGTTGGAGCCCAAGAGATTTTATTTAAAAAATACTAATAGCTATCATGGAAAAGTTGCTTTTGCTTTGCTCGATAGCTCGTAAATATCGAGACCAACATTCCAGTTGACTATTATTGACATATAACATTTGATATTACTATGAAGTCCAATGTAATTTTTCAAAGAGCTGCCTCTTTTTTTTTTTTTTAAAGGATGATACTTACATTTTTTCAGACCCGGCTTTAAATACTGTAAACCACTTGGTTCCACCCTGGAACAACAACATAGTAAGATTAGCAGTAATCTATGAATTGTTATTACAATCTAATCTGTATTTTAGAATAGTTGACTGCTGAATTAAAAGATAAAGTCTGACATTTTTTTCTGACAGATAATGAGTTTGAAAAGATTGATCTTTTCCAAGCAGACCACTTTTCCCAATGCACATCATTTTTACTTCATACCTCAGAGTCTGCAATGCCCACTTTGGGTTTTCCAGTCCAGCAGAGAGGGACTCAACTCCATGTTCTTCTGGGTGATTGTAACTCAGATCCAGCTCTTTGAGGTAAAATGGGTTGGAAGCCAGAGCTGATGCCAGAACTGCACAGCCTTCTTTTGTGATTAGACAGCCTGACAACCTACAAAAACACACATATATATATATATATATATATATATATATATATATATATATACACAATTAGTTTCAATGCATTAATGTTGTACATTCAGGTTTTGTGGTTTACTCGTGTCCTATTTGCATTCTTCCATTACTCATTTGGATGTTACAACGTACCTGAATAGAAAAGAGGGAAATAATGTGGCTTTACAATAAGAACTGATATATGAATCTAGTGAATGTGAATGAGGATATGTGAATGTGTCTCACTGTGTAAAAGTAATGGGTGGGCTATACGATAGTATAAGTGTTATATCAGTTGTTAATTTCTTTGTAATTTCTTGTGATTTAGCTAAATAAGCAACATGAACTATTGGGGAAAAAATTTAGTCCTCTTGATTCACTTAGTGTGAGTGAAGACTGGGTTATCTAGAGACATTGGTTATTGAAAGATCCTCTAAGACTGTTTCTATAGATGTGCCAATCTTGTGGAATGTTGCAGAAAAAAGCTAAAAGGAAGTTTGTAAACAGTGTAATAACAATAACTATGCCACTTATAAAAAAGAACAACTTCTTGGCATGTGATTTCTCCCAAAGAAACTTAAAAAACTAAACAAAAAACATGTGTGTTGTGTTGTAAACAAACAGAAAACACTAACCTGAGAGTTTCCAGTCTACAGATTCGATTGGAAATTCCTTTACACAGCAGCATCAGTCCAGAATCTTCCATGTCGTTGTTACTCAGGTCCAAATCTTTGACGAAACAGCAGTTCATACTGAGAATTTGCCCCAGAAGACCATAGCCAGTCGCATTCAGGAAACAGCAACTGAGTCTGAACAAACATAAGGTAAATAAATAAATAAACAAATGTTCATGTAATTTATTTCAGCATAAATTATATGGAGTTGTTATTTAACTTACACAACTTTAGTTGAGTTTATTAGGAGTGGTTTAAAGTACTCTTGAGCCTCATCTGAAACAAGATACTTTCTTACATCAAAGCTGTCTTCATAACCCTCAGTGTACAGTATAACATGGAACAGAGCTCCTCTCTGAGCAGTTGTCAACTTTTCTGTTTCCAGTTTTCCTGATTTTAGGGTTTGTTCAATCTCTTTCACTAAAGAAAGCTCCTTCAGCTCATTTAGGCAGTGAAAGAAATTGGCTTTATCAACGGGACACGGGATATTCTCCATCCGCTTCTTGATGTACTGAGCTATGCTTTGAATGGGACAGCTTGGTGGTTCTGAATCTGGAGAAAACCCCTGGAGGAGCCTCTGATTGGTTTTCAGAGAAAGACCAAGAAGGAACCTCAGAAACAGATCCAGATGTCCATTATTACTATTTACAGTTTTGTCTACAGCATTCTGGTAGAAGTGTTCATATTGTTCTTCGGTTATCTTTGACCCAGGTGAGACTGATTCGGTCGGAGCCAATTCCTCTCCTGCCAGCAGATTGACACCTGTGTTGATGAAGGTCAGATGGACATGAAGAGCAGCCAAAAACTCCTGAATGCTCAAGTGGACAAAGCAGAACATGTTCTGATGGAAAAACCCTCTCTCCTCCT
>NW_006800249.1:721988-740272 GCF_000485575.1 Poecilia formosa | reverse complement strand
CCGCTGGTCTTGGTCTTGACTCGGTCTCGACTTTCATCGGTCTTGGTCTTGACTTGGTCTCGGACCCTAAAAGTCTTGGTCTTGTCTCGGTCTCGATACACTCTGGTCTTGGTCTTGTCTTGGTCTCGGGTTAGGTGGTCTTGAACACAACACTGATTCAAACACATTATAGCAATACTGAAAGAACGTCCATACTGTATACCATACCATGTTTACTTATATAGCCCTTTAAAAAAAAACACTAGGTTGACCAAAGTTCTGCACAAGTAAAAAACAAAATATCAATAAAAAATTAAAAACAGTCTTAAATCTCAATCACACAAATATTGGATAAAAATCAGGCTAAGTAGAATAGGTAATGTCAAAGAGTAGAAGATGCCAGGAGTAGAAGAAGTGTGTTTTCAAATGACATTTAAAGGCGTCTTATGTGCAGAAGAAACTCATAAGGATCCAGAATCCTTTTTAAATGTTTGATAGGAATAATAAATTCAGATTCAATTTGACTACTCTGACCTTGACAATCTTTACTAAATCTAACACAAAGTAAGAGATGAATTAACGGGGTCAGCTTCTATTCTCAAAGCAGGATACACAGGTTCAGTGAATTTGGTGTTGTAGGTGTGAAGGTAGGTCATTTTATCAGGGTAAACCCCAAAGAAAGACACAGTGCCACCAGGCACATCCACATACACCCCAACTTTGCTTGAAGGTTCTACACAGATTTTAGTTATTTTGTTGTAGTGCAGAACAGAGAATCCTTCCTTAGAGCACAACAAAGCCCATGACTGATCATTGACTCCAAGACCACAGCCATTCCTTTCCCCTCTCCTTCTGATTGTTTTGTACGTCACTCCAATGGCAGCTTTTCCTCTCCACTCTGCCTCCCAGTAACAGCGACCAGTGAGACCATGTCTGCCCAGCAGCTCCTCCTCAGCACCAAACCATGAGAGCTTCTCTCCTTGTCCCACCATCATTATTCTGTTAAACTCAGATAGTGTGAGGTTTCTGTGCGTAGTGGAGTCCAGGATGAGTTCAACAGCATCTGATGGAGAGACAGCAGCATTTCATTACGTGAACAATTATCTGGATTGTGTGCATTGATGTTAACTTCTGTTCTAAAACAAATTTTACAAAACATTGGTAATGTTGTTTTTATTCATTTATTTTTATGAGCTGTATTAAAAATGGGTTCTACAGATAACCCATGTCCACTGTCACATGTTCTGTGCCAGAAGCATACATAAAGTCTCCCCCACTGAATTTGAAATGTGCCTCCACAGTCATTATTAATGCCAATTTCAAATATGTGCTCCTGGTGTCTGAGCCCTACCCTCTGATAAGTAATTACATTAAGCTTAGCATTCTATTTTAAAAAGTAAAAGAGTAACAAAAATAGACAAAAAGTTCAAAATAACTGTTCCTTTTCACTCAAAATGAGAGCTACATGTAGGGTTACTTATGGTAAAGGAATTATTCAAACTCCATTCAATAACCATTGAGTGAATTTTGATGCACATCAGCATGAACTTGTCTGTTAAACAGAATTAGAGATATTTTCCTCAAACTCACTTTGTCTTTAGTAAAGATCTTTGGACTGGTTCTTTTCCCAGCTACCTCCCTCAGTCTGACGACACGCCCATTTGCATTCAATGTGGCTTATGAAAATTACACTACATCTTATGAGATACAATAAATACTATAACAATATGTTTGTTCCTTGATGCTCAAGCCCATCTTTGCGTTACTTTCAAAATAAGAACGTATCAGGATTAAAGCTGTCTTCTTTAACATCAAACAGCCACGGTTTCTTACAAAAAGGAAAATAGCAAAAATATTTATGCTGAGCTCCACAAAATTCCTGATGCATAACAATCCAAAACTTCACCCCTGTGGTAAATGGCTTGTACTTGTACAGTACTTTAAGTCCAGATAAAGTGTTTACATTCAGCCATTCTTCCAAATTTAACACAATGGATTGTAGCCACAATTGGTGCACACACTGACAGTGGTGACATTTCCACATTGCTGCTGGGCCCGCTGACCACAACCAGCATGCAGGGTGGGTGAAGTGTCTTGCCCAAGGATGCAATGACAAAGGCAGAGGGAATCAAACTGGCCACCCACCAACTGAGGGACAAATTCAGTCCCACTATAGTTCAATCAAACCTCTCTCTCCATTTGTTGGGAAACAATTACAAGCAGTGACAACCTGCTGTCACAAGATCTACTGACCGGAACAACGTACAAAAAAGAAAGAATCGATTCTCAGGTAGAGCAGACTTGACAAACTCACTTGACTCTGTATTTTTGTTCTCTTGTTGTAACGGTTTAATAAATATGCTACTTCTTCTCATCCAGAAAATTAAGTATTTTTTTCCATTACCCTACATATCAGAATATCAGATTAATATTATTTTTTCATGAGCTGCCATTTGTTTCTTAAAAATGACCATACTTACACTTCCTCAGACCAGGTACTAAAAACTGTGATCCACTCGGCTCCACCCTGGAACAACATTATAGCAAAGTTAGCAGTGATCAAGGAGTTGTGATTACACTAATTGGTTTAGTATGGCACTGATATGGAAGATGAAGTTATCCTCACATTCTGATATTTATTCTATTTTAACTATTTAGTTTGATTGAAAAGATCATAGACCTAATAACAAGTAGACATTGTCTAATTCACATCCTTATCAGTACCTGAGAGTCGTTAAGGCCAAGTCTGGGTTTTCCACTCCAGCAGAGAGGAGCGCCACTCCATGTTCTTCTGGGTAATTGTAACTCAGGTCCAACTCTTTGAGGTTAGAGAGGTTAGAAGCCAGAGCTGATGCCAGAACTTCACAACCTTCCTTTGTGATTAAACAACCTGACAACCTATAAAACACAAATATATACAATTCATGGTATTACTTCTTGTCACACATTCAGGTTTTATGATTCAGTCATCATTGTGTTCTACATGCGTTCTTCCATTCCTCATTTATATATTTTACAGAAACAATGTGTGAAGAGTACAGTTTCACCCTCAGAGTGTTCCAGGTTCCTTTTCCTCACTGTGCTGGAGAACCCTTGGACAAGACACTAGCAATGCAAATATTGAGCAAACTTTTAAAATGTCTCAAAAAAAGAAAACGAAAACAGCAAACATCATCAGATGTTGATGTTTAGTATGTAAAAAAATAAAAAATATGTAGCAGTTGCAATAGCATGCATCGCACATCTCAGAAAAATGAAGAGAGTCGTCTCCTCCATCCTGGTGGTTTGAACTTGGAAACATTGTGTGTAAAGTTAAAAATGTCTGAGCGCCTGCACCAAATGATCAGGTGCATGAATCCAATTCTCTCAAAATGATGGATTAATTTTAAGAAAAACAAATCAAAGACGGACAATATTACATTATCGCGAACAATGGTTTCACCACTTCCATCCTGAGAAGGTGAGTCTCTCACTGGCCACCTCAGACCTGAGATTCAAGCTTCTAGTAACGTACAGACCCATCAGTGTAAAGAAAAGTTTGTTAAATCAGAATGTATTCAGCAAATGTGTTTCATATACTCTTTAGTGAATAAACTATTTAGTGAGAAAGCCAAAAACTATCTCAATTATTACTAAAAGCATTTGTGGTGAAATTGGATGTTATTTCCATTTACCATTTTTAATGCAATACTATAAAATGTGCAGGAAAAAACATTGATAAAAAAACAGCTACTGAATCCAAAGTTGTCTGTTGAAAAACTGCACTGTTGAATGAATGTGGTAACATTGTGGAGGTGGACAGAAATGGACAGGGACCAAAAAATACACTGTTAAAAACATTTAAAAGGTATTTATTTAATTACTGATAAGAACTTACCTTAAAGTTTCAAGGTTACAGCCTGGTTTGGAAAATGTTTCACATAGCAGCTTCAGGCCTGAATCTTTCATGTCGTTGTTACTCAGGTCCAAATCTTTCAACATACAGCATGAATAGCTGAAAATAAAGTCCATAACCGGGTAGCTTCCGTTGTCCAGGAAAGAGAAACTGAGTCTAAATACAAACAAAGTTAATACATAAACAAAATGTTCATCTAATTTATTTCAGTACAAGCAATGTGTGGTTGCTTTTTGACTTACACAGCTTTAGTTGAGTTTAGTATGAATACTGAAAAACTCTTTTCAACTCGATTTGAAATATAATACTTTCTCACATCAAAGTTTTTCTCATAATCCTCTGAAGACAGCAGAATGTGGATCAGTGCTGCCCACTGAGCGTCTGTGAAATTTTCTGTCTCCAGTTTTCCTGATTTTAAGATTTGTTCAATCTCTGTCATTAAAGAAAGCTCCTTCAGTTCATTTAGACAGTGAAATAAATTGGCTTTATCAAAGGGACACAGAATCTCTTCAATCTTCTTCTCGATGTACTCAACTATGTTTTTCAAGGAACTGCTTGATGGTTTTCTTTCTGTCACGAAGTCGTGGAGGAGCCTCTGATTGGTGTCCAAAGAAAGACCAAAGAGGAATCTCAGGAACAGATCCAGTTTGCCATCTGGAGCATCTATAGCTTTCTCTACTGCTGTTTTGTAGAAGTGCTCATATTGTTCATCAGTTATCTTTGACCCATGTGAGACTGATTTCTTTTCTGCCAGCAGATTGACACCAGTGCTGAAGAAGGTCAGATGGACATGAAGAGCAGCCAAAAACTCCTGAATGCTCAAGTGGACAAAGCAGAACATGTTCTGATGGAAAAACCCTCTCTCCTCCTGAAAGATCTCTGTGAACACCCCTGAATACACTGAGGCTGCTCTGACATCAATGCCGCACTCAGTCAGGTCAGATTCATAGAAGAACAAGTTTCCTTTCATTAACTGCTCAAAGGCCAGTTTTCCCAAGGACTGAATCATATCCCTGGTCTCTGGAGTCCAGAGGGGATCTTTTTCAACATTTTTGTCATACTTGACATTCTTCACCTTGGACAGAACCACCAGGAAGAGGATATACATATCTGTCAGGGAGTTGGGTAGGTCTGCTTGTTCTCTGGCGTTAATGGCATCCTCCAGAACAGTAGCAATGACCCAGCAGAAAACAGGGATGTGACACATAATGTAGAGACTTCTTGATGATTTGATGTGAGACAGGACCATTTTGCTTTCCTCTTCCTCTGTGAATCTCTTTCTGAAGTACTCCTCCTTCTGAGGATCATTGAATCCTCTCACTTCAGTCATCAGGTCAACAAACTCAGGAGGGATCAGATGGGCCGCTGCAGGTCGAGTTGTGATCCAGACTCGAGCTGAAGGAAGCAACCTCCCCTTGATAAGGTTTGCCAGCAGTACCTCTAATGATGCAGACTGTGTAACATCAGTCAGAACCTCTTTGGTTTTCAGGTCCAGAGCAAATCGACACTCATCCAGACCATCAAAGATGAACAAAACTCTGAAGTGATCAAAACGGCAGATTCCTGCTTCTTTGATTTCAGGGAAGAAGAGATGAATGAGTTCAACCAAACTGAACTTTTTCTCCTTCACCATGTTCAGTCCTCTGAAGGAAAATGGAAATGTGAACTGGATGTCCTGGTTGTTTTTTCCTTCAGCCCAGTCCAGAGCAAACTTCTGTGTCAAGACTGTTTTCCCAATGCCAGCCACTCCTTCTGTCATCACTGTTCTGACTGGTTTATCTCTTCCAGTAATGGGTTTGAAGAGCTCTTCACGTCTGATTGTTAGTGGTTTAACTCTTTTTTTGAGAGCTTTTTCAAAATGTTTCACTTCATGGTCACAGATGACCTCTTCACGTCCTTCAGTTATGTAAAGGTCAGTGTAGATTTTATTAAGAAGGGTTGGATGACCTTCTTTGGCAATTCCTTCAAGCACATATGCCAGCCTCATCTTCAGGTTAGATTTCAGTTTACTTTGGCATTTGGACATAACACTTTCTGCAAATGTGTATAATGAGAAAACAAAGCATTAGACCCTATGGAATTTTATATTTCATCTATTTTAAAGTACAAGAGCTTTCTAACTAATGAAGACACATATATTAGGTTGTTATTGACTTTTCTACAGATTTAATAAACATTTTGAAATGAAAGATAATTAATTCCTTTCAGAGATAACAAAGCACCAAGTTAGACAGCCTAAAGAAATATTCCAGTCTGAAACTAATTTATTGCACATGCAGACCTCAAACTCACAACAAAACATCCAATAGTTTAAATACTCACTGCCATTCAAAAACTTTTTATTGTGGTGTGTATCTATATTGAAGTTAATACTAAATTACAAACTATAGAGGGTCTTTGATTACTACATGGAAATTCAATTAAATTATTGAAGGTTTTCATAAAAAATGTGATGTACATTCTCAGTACTTTAAAGAGATTTTTGTAGGAAAAATATTAATGCGTTCTATTTTTGGGTTTATTTTATATCCCTCACTACTTTGTCTCAAATAAAGCAACTGGATATAAACAGCCATGAAAAATTGACAGATAATGTTCAATTCGATATTTTAATCTTCGCATAGTGGTATGGTCATCTTACTGTTTAGTAGAGCAAAGGCCAGCTCTTCTTGCTTCATTCTTCTCAAAAACGTAACAATCATGTCCAGAAAAGCTTCTTTGGTAACTTTCTTTTGCTCTTCCTCCTCCCAGTTTATCACCTCTTCATCCTCATCTTGGCTATGAACAGTTTCTCTGTTTAAGAGCTTATGGAAACTTCTCAGCTCATTCTCAACAAAGACAACAATGTTCCCCTCAAGATTCTGTAATAAAACAGAATTGCAATTGAATTTTCTTCAAGGAGAAAAGGAGAAATTCATCTTGTCTCTGACAAATATTATGAAAGTAAACATGTTAAAACAATCTGAAATAAATGTCTCAATTGAGCTGAATCAGCTCTGTTCAATATTAATAGGGATAATGCTAACTGTAATTTCTTGTCACAAACCAGCAAAGCAAAATAGCGCTGAGAAAAAAAGTCACATTTGCTGTTTTTGCTTTTTAGTCACACTTAAATAATCAAACACATTTTAAGAGCAAAGACCTGAGCAAATATAGCATATATTGCTTTATGTATATAAATAATATAGTTGCTTTATATACATAGTATTCCCAAATACTATGTATATAAAGCAACATAAAATATTGACTGCAAGTTATTACAAACACTTAATAGCAGTTGTTACTTAAATCATCAGTTTAAATCATTTGCTTCTGTATTTTGCTTTTATACAGGTTATCTTTGATGTAAAAATTGTTTAATGAAAAAAAATATTTATCTGGGACAGAAAAACAAAAACAGAAGAAACTTGAAAAGAGACAAATAGTTTACATTGTCTGATAGATACTTAAATTTGTTTTATCTAACATCCTCATTTGGTTCACTTATAGTTACTGACCTTAAATGTTGTGTCCATGTCTTCCTTTGGGGGGATTCTGAGTTGAGGTCTTAATTTATTACTGAAAAGAGATTGAAACAAATCAAAGACATTCCCACATAAGCAACAATTTATATAGCTAGATTTGCACTTAACAGCACATAATTGAGACTCCATCAAACAGCAACCTGCAGAAATATTCACATCTTCAGAACTATGGTCATATTACACCAAAAACTCCAGTACAAGACCTTCTATTTGCTAAGTGAACACAAAGAAGTGCATAAATGTGAAGTGAACAAATGGTGAAATCTGAGAAGTTTGAAGCAGGACCAAGTTATAAAACAACATCCCAAAGAGCTTTGAATATCTCAAATACACATTTAAAATCAAAGATTAAAAAAAATACTGATTACATAACATTCAACAAGGAAATTTGCTGTAAAATTCAAAATGAATAACTTTGTTGCAAATTGTAATGTTTTCAGTTTCAGATCCTGAAGCAATAATGAGTTATGGTAGAAGTACAAACTGATTCACACATGCACTAAATCTCATGCAGTGTCTAAAATATTGATATTGTTATAAGCAGATTATCATTACAAGCATCTTAGGTTACCAGATGTCGTTCAGCACTTTTACCTCTCAGATTTGAGCTGCTGGTCATCAAGTTCAGAGATTTTGGTCACATGTGATTCATTGTTGTCCTTAGATGGGCTTCTGACAGAGTGACCTTTACACAAGAAAGCCAACATGCAGGATCAAATTATTACACTCCAAAGATGCTGGATCAGTCTACATAGCATTTTGTATATTTTTATTCATCTGCCTACTCATCCTGTGGAAGTATCACCTTTAAAGATTTTAACTTGTCCAGGCCAAACTGATATGTCAGTTTGACACTTGATCTTTTGGTTTTCTGCATGTGATGAACCTTTAGCTGTTCTATAGGCTGCCGTGAAATACAACAGTGATGTGTTCAAAATCAAAGTTGTACAATGTATTGTTTTACCTTTCAGCAGGCTGTAGGTAAAGCCTGCTGTAGTGGTTTTTTACTTTATTATTATTATTATTATTATTATGATATTATCTCATAATAAAAGTCCTTGGCAGCTCAGCTCTGTGTGATGGAAGACCTAGGCTGAGAGGCTACATGTAAAACACTAAGGGCTGCCAAATTTGTTGTAATTCTAATTACTCATAATATAAACTGGACAAAGTAATTAAAACTGATGTGTGGGTCAACGTCACATTGATGTGACATTGACACACACACCAATGTCCTATTGATGTGTGCATACAAAAAAACATTGTACAAACAAAGGAAAAGTTTTTTCCTACTGGACGATAGAGCATCAGCAAAGTCTCCAAGCTTCATCATCCTCAAAAATTTCCTCAGGAAGTTCATGACCTCCTCTTCTTCTCCAGTAAGGATCTTCTCTCTTTCCTCACAATGAAACACGTCTCCGATCACATCATGTGTCCAAAGGGGTTTCGGGTAATTGGGAGTTAACATCTGATGCAGCTTCTTCAGCTCGCTCCTTACAAGAGTGACAGTTTCCCTCTCAAGTCTCTGTAAGCAAACATGTTATCTTTAGATTTTTGAATCACTTATACAATATGTTTAGGTACTACTTTCTTATCTATTTATGACACATTGTTTGGGAGAAAACATGTTTAACAAAATCAACAGACAATGTAAAAACAGTCTTTCAATGTGATTGCTGTGAACCAATTTTTTACATGTAAATTAATGGTAGCTTTAATACTGTTTCTTCACCCACAGCACATTTATGTTCATTTATGGCAAATTTGTTTTGAGTAATATCTTGATTCTGAGATTAATGCCTTACTGTGTGTTGCACACTAATCCTGAAGTAAAATGCATAAATAAAGTTTTCAGTTTTATTTTAATATAAAACTATGGCAAAGCAGACACATGAAGAGTGTTTTTGAGTTTGTCTGGATCCTGGGTTGTTTTATGTTTTGCCAGCTCCCCAGTTATTGTTTGCTCTTCCTTTTCACCTCCAGATCCATTGCTCTCTCTCCCTCAACATACCTGTCTGGTCTCCTCTCTCAGCTTTTACCTTATCCTCTTTTTTTGTGAAAAAAAAAATCACAAAGAAATTGGACAAAAAGATGTCCTTGAGGCTCACTCACAGGTTTTAATCAATAAACAAATGTTTATGTTCAACTGTTACATAATTTTTAGTGTACATATAATGATAAAAAAGGACTAGCACACAAATAACTATTAAAAACCAAATAGACATAGTTTATGCTTCACAGTCCGTTTAATTTTGAAACAGTTACCTCAAAAACTTTGTGAAGGTCTCCATGAAAACTGCTGGTCTCCTCTAGTATTTTATCATCAGATCTGTGGAGTCATTATTCATAAGTGTGCAATTTGTTTTAACATGAAACACAAATAAGTAAATAAATATAATGTAAGTATGTATAGATGTATGCCTGCATGAAGACTAAAAACAGGTACCTAACGCATTGAAAACCCTAATACTTTAATTTATAAAAATATCATGCCAAACCACTTGAAGTGGCCAAAAAGATGCTTGAACATATCAGTGCAAAGTTAAATCACCCTGATAATGAAGAACGTTTAAAATTATTAGGGTAATTTGTTGAGTTCTCGCTCTTTAGGGACACAGTGCTCAGTGTGGAAGAGTTTCCCATATTCTGCCCAAAACTGTTAAAAAAATAGCACTGGAAAAATGAATGACAAGAATGTTTGATTAAAAAAAATTAATCTGTAGAAATATTACTGATGGAAACCAGGCAAGTAGATAATCCAAGGATGTATTATTTATCATTGGAAAACAATAATTATACTCTTCATAAGGTTTTCCATCAGAAAAGACATTATAATGAGTAAAAAGAGCTATTTGAATTTTTTTGGGGAAAAAAAACATGTTATTTTTTGTTAATGAAAATGAGTTTTAATGTGAAAATTTCTTATTAAGGGCATTTCTAGAAAACGCAACTCAAAAACATAGAAATCAGATATATTGTAATGACTTTCTGCCTTAACCTTAGCCTCTATGATGTCTAATAAAACTCAGAGATTAAAAGCAGAGTTGACTCACCCTGAAGACGAAGAACCTTTAAAATTAACGGGGTAATCCATTGAGTCGTTGCTCTTTAGGGACACAACGCTCGGTGTAGAAGAGTTTCTCATTTTCTGCCCAAAACTGATAAAAAATAGTAGCATTGGCAAAATGAAACAGTAAGTGAGCTGTACATCCATTATAAATGTCTTGTTCCTGCTACCAAGATGAGTCACCAAGAAGTGATGAACTGCACTCAGTGAGAAGAATATAAACTTTAATCTTTTGTTTACAGTTCACATAAGCAACATATCTGCAGATATTTTGTCATTGGTAGCTTTCATATGGAAATCTATTATTAAGTATATTATTAAGAAAACTGATAGAAAATGCAACTGAGAAACTCAGAAGTTAAATATATGTTGCAATAACTTCGGCTGTTTGATACATGTGATGAAATGTAGAGATTAAAAGTAGAGTTTACTCACCCTGAACATGAAGAACCTTTAAAATTAACAGGGTAATCCATTGAATCGTTGCTCTTTAAGGATACACTGCTCGGTGTAGAAGAATGTCCCATTTTCTGCCCAAAACTATAAAAAAAAGAAGAAGAAAAAAAAGTAGCTTTGGCAAAATGAAGGACTTGAATAAAAATGTTTGATCAAAACAGAACAAAACAAACCGAATTTGTAGAAATGTTAGTCTTTGTAACCAAGTGAATAATCCAAGGATTTATTATTCATCATAGGAAAACTGATTTTTGTGCTTCAATATTGGGACATTCATTTACATCACAATTCTATTATTTATTGAATCACATTGCCAACAATCCTGCTCTTTGCACAGTTTATCTTCAGTAGCTCTAACAAGAAATAATCAAAACTGAGACAATCATATATCTGTGAAAATGTGGTTTTGATAAAGTCTATAAAAACTATGTAGACTTGTCTTTATAAAAAAAAGTTGTAATTTGTAAGTATACTCTGTGTATTAATACAAACTCTGATAGAAATTGAAAAAACTGAACATATTTGAATTAGTTTCTGCCTTCACTATAGGATATTTAACACCTTTGATAAAATTGATATATTAAAAGTAGTGTTCACTCACCCTGGAGATGAAGAACTTTTAAAGTTAACAGGGTAATCCATAGAGTCGTTGCTCTTTAAGGACACAATGCTCGGTGTGGAAGAGTTTCCCATTTTCTGCCCAAAACTGTTGAAAAACAAGTATTGGCAAATAAATGACAAAAACAAAGATGTTTGATTATGAAATTAGTAAAACAAACTGAATGTGAAAGTTATGACAGGTGTATGATACAGTCTGCAGAGGAAAAGTACATTTATAATTGTGTTTATAAAAAGAAGTTGTCAAATGGAAATATATCATTAAGTTTATTATTAAGAACACTGGTAGAAAATGCAACTCAGAAACTACATATAGTGTAAAGAGTTTCTGCTTTGACTTTTGACAGTTTGATAACTCTGATAACATTTAAATATAAAAGCAGAGTTGACTCACCCTGACGATGATGAACCTTTAAAATTAACAGGGTAATCCATCGAATCGTTGCTCTTTAGGGACACAACGCTCGGTGTGGAAGAGTTTCCTGTTTTATACCTGAAACTGTTAAAAAAAAAAAGTAGCATTGGCAAAATGAATGACTAGGACAAAGATATTTGACTACAATATTTATAAAATAAAGTGAATTGTACT
Organism: Poecilia formosa; assembly: GCF_000485575.1. Lineage (NCBI taxonomy): Eukaryota > Metazoa > Chordata > Actinopteri > Cyprinodontiformes > Poeciliidae > Poecilia > Poecilia formosa. Next base: position 728,144 of record NW_006800249.1, on the reverse strand, counting down.
GTTTGACACCAAGTGAATAATTTAAGAATTGACTATTTTTCATAGGAAAACAAGTTTTGGGTTAGGTTAGGTACTTGTTCAACTTTCTTTAGTCAGTTCGAAAATAATTCAAGACGGCTAGAATTCAAGCAACAAAAAAGTAAATAAAATCAGAAGTATAAAAAGAAGCCAGAATACAAAATATCACTTAGAGTCGTGAAGAAAAACACAAGTAAATATGTTGTTGTGAGTTTCTGCAAAGACTTCAGGGCATTTGATATATCTGATAAAATTCAAAAAAATTAAAAGTAGATTTCACTCACCCTGAAAATGAAGAACGTTTAAAATTAACAGGGTAATCCATTGAGTCGTTGCTCTTCAGGGATACAACACTTGGTGTAGGAGAGCTTATCGTTCTCCGCATCAAACTGTAAAAAGTATTATTAGCAAAATAAAGGACTTCAGTTGAAGATGTTTTATCAAAAGAGAATAAAACCAAAAAACCAACTTTGTTTATAAATTCCTTACTGTTTGAAACCAATTGGATAATCCAAGGATTTGTTCTGTTTCATGGGGAGCTTCGTCTGCTCTGTCCTAAAATAATTCAAGATAAAATTCAAGCAATGAGTAAACAAGATATTATGAAATCATAAAAAGAAGATCTATTAGAAAATCTGAAGGTTACGTAGATCAGAAAACAGAAAAAGAAACAGGGAGTGATATAAAATGAGTGATATAAAATATCACTCAGAATAATGAATTCTGAGGTTGGTAATAAACTATGATAAATGGGATAACTAGAATCAATCAATCAATCAAATTTTATTTGTATAGCGCATTTCAGCAGCAAGGCATTTCAAGGTGCTTTACATAATTAAAGAAAAAAAAACTCCTTTTTATTGCTTGCTCATCATGGCAATAATGTTGATGTTAATGCTAATTACGAGGCAAATTCAGAAAGACTAAAGAGCCACAAAGCCAAGATAAACCCAAAAAGACATAAACAAAACTTTTGCAAAATGTGAAAAGCAGGACTAAATGTTTAAAGTTTACTGAAACAAGGAAAATGTAAAATTGTGTTTACAAAAATGGAAAGGCTATATAACAAATTAACAAGTATGATTAATTTACATTGAAGCTCCATCTTCCTTTTGGAAAGTTAGAGGATTATCCATGGATTTCTGATTTTTCAGGGAAAGTCTCTGTGAATCAGATGTGGAGTTTTTCTCCTCGTTCCTGAAACAAATCAAGCATTTTCATATTTCAAGTCAAAATGCAATTTGTTGCAAATTAGTAGCCTCTACTATATTCAAAAATTATTTCACATAATGTTTAGCACATTAGAATCTTAAATCAATCCTCTTACCTCTGAGGTCCGACCTCTGTGCCGTTTTCATAGGACAGACTATCATTCATGGGCACAGACGCCTCTTTGGTTTCCTCAGACTGACTCATTGTAAAGTTTCCTTCAGAAAGACAAAACACTGTATTAGTTACAGTTCTTCCTTCATGTTATATCAACGTCTCACAGACCTCGGCCTAACACAACTATGTCTGAAGTTTACAACTCAAAAGGTGAATTCATATAAATCTGGAGAAAATTGAACAATACTGCTAAATACATTACATCAATAAGGTTCCTCATCCTTCTGTCTTGTTATTTTATCCCCCAGCCACCTTTTAAATTTATTTTTTATATACACTGATTGTCACCTTGGGTATTTGGGTTTTATTGTCATTTGTGTAACAGGTCTTACCACATTTAGCTCATAAGGTGCTGTGACATATGTTTATAACTTTCTGTTTAGTTTCCTGGTTTATCCTACTGTTCTGTTTCTTTTTTTTTATCATTTAATTGTTGGACCTTTTCTTTTTGGTTCACCCAGTATGGTAAGTCACACTCCCCAGTATCTGAGCTCCTAAATTTTTGACGTTTGTTCCTGGATTCTTCTGTTATCCTGTCATTTTGTCTGGATCTGATTTCATGCATTTCCCTCTGTACGTTGCCCTTGATATTCCACATGAAAAAACAAGTACAGTGAGTTCTGTACTTGGGTTTCATTATCAACAAAATTGTGACACTGACATTAATTAAATAAACCCTGGGCCAGATACATAATTATCTGCTGATGAGTAAAAGAAAAAATGTCTGGATTTTTGTTTTTTCTCTTCCTAGAAAAAAAATAAATCACTAAGAAAAATAGTGCTTCTCATGCCGGGTTATTTATATTCTCTTTTTCTTTGCATGTATTATTTCAGATGAAAATTGCATGTGAGCTTCCTCAACACATCAGCCTCCATAAAACAGGTCTTCATTTCTTATATTTCTACCTCAGGACAGAACAAAAAAAGTTCTCAAACAGTTATAACACAATTTTCTGTTTGACCACACAGGATAGAAAATGAAAGACAACACATTTAAATGTATCTGACATTATTTTTGCTGGTTTCTGTTAAACTGACAATGTTTCCATAGAAGAGCTATTTTCTGAAAATTTATAATCATGTATGTAATGAGTGTAATGAGATACACATATATAAGTTATAAAACAGAATAAAGCCAATGTTACTTTACCGTATATGTGTCCATGAGAGACCTGCGTCCACACTGAGATCTAAATGAAAAATACTTTGCTTCCTTGTTCTCTTCCCTGTACAACAAGTCAGCAAACAGGTTCTTCAGGTTGGACTTCAATCTGATGTTGGAAGGTTACGTGACTCCTGCAATGAACAGAAGTGGGACACAGTCGAGAATAGAAAAACTCAAATAAAAGATTGTTAGAAGCCAAAAACTTAAATTTACAATAATTATGAATTAATAAGGATTTATCAAATATTTAAAAAATCCAAAAAATACATATGACAAACAAATTAAGTAAAGGTTTTCCAAAAAATATAATTTTGTGAATTTACAACATTGCCTGCTTAGATTTGATTCAACAATGGATAAATCCACTGAAGTAAGCTAAGTACTAGAAGAATTTGAGGAGGACATTTTCAATAATCACTCAAATATATTACCTCTAAAAACATTTTCCTCAGATGTACTTGAAAAGACAGAGTGAGTTGTAGATGGATTATTGTCCAGGTAGCTTCTATATGTTCAGACATGTAAACATAAAAATGTAGCAGAACATACAAAATATCTAAAAATAAAATCTGATGAGAAAATGAGATAATATGGAAACAGTCTCCTTATCTTGAATGAGATTTCTGGAACATCTATGTTTTGTGAAAACAAATATTCCTTCTAAAACACAAAACATTACAAACACAACCCTGATCATACGCTTCATCAGACCTCTTCAATAAATGTAGCATAAATGTACATTTTCCAAATTCAAACTCCCCTAACACATGCAGAAAACCACAGGATCAACATTTTTGTTTTGGAACAGAGAAGACTGCTGGAGCTGTTCACTTGCTGCTTGAATAGTGAAAGGAGTCATCATGATTTCACAAATTGATAAAATAAAACAGCAACTTTCATTAGATTAAATAGAGTTTTTTTGTTTTTTACTGCAGACAAAATATCTAAATATAATTTATATGTTTAAGTTCTCGTCTTAGGACTTGTATCCTATATTTACAGGATATAAATCAGAACAACCCAATTCTCAGAAATTCTGTGCAATAATATTTTTTTATTTGATTCAGCAATGGATGTACATTTTTCCAGGAATTAAAGATGTTTTGACTGAAAAGTCTCAACTTTGTTTTCCACATGAGACAACAAAGGTCTCTTAGATACGAAGGAATTTTATAAGAATAAACTCACTGCTGCTGCTTGTTTTCTTTCTGACACTGGAACATTCTGGAAGCTGCTTTTAGCGCCACAGGAATCCTGTTCAACTAGAACTGAAGGTATTTGCAGAAGGATAGTCAAACATTTAAGATGATATTTATAGTACACCAACACGTCGTCTACAGCACCAAAAAATTGTTTTAACTTTCAAATATAATATATTTCACGTCCAATTATAGAAGAAACCGTGTATCTTTTTTACAGCTTGGTCTCCCTCTTATGGCTGCAAAATTATCAGAGATGAAGCTGCAGTGACAAATGGCCTCTTTTTTTCCTTTACCCGTGTTTTATTGTGAAAATGGGATTTTTGGGATGCAGGGAGGAATCTCTCAAAATGTTGGTAAGAAACTTAAAAAAATGTTAAATGTATTTCTTGCCATTATTTATAAAATAATAAATCACCACAAGATGGCGCTCTAATACAAGAGCATATTTAACCTCAAATGTTTCCATAAAAACTTTGCAATCCAGACACAGATGTAACTGGAAGAATAGTCCTCAGTCTACTTTTTCAAGGTGTGTTTACCACCTCTTGAACTTGAACTTGGATTTGTGTCAAGCACTCTTACAATTATCTGAGATCTCCCTGTGAGAGGGTTGTTCAGAGATACACCAAATTGGATTTCTGCTCTTCCTTTCTGCTAAATCTATTTAGCAGACAGAGACCAGCAAATTTAATTTCATTGCAGTTTACAAGGTACACAGCTCCAGTTCATATCCACAAATATCTAATCAAATCCAATCATAGAGACTCATTCCAATTAACTTCTATAGCTTCTAATTCAATCTTAATTATAATACAGTCCTGACAAATTCAGTTTATATTTGTTAATTGTTTTACTAATATGCATAAGGAAACCCAAGTAACTGCATTGAGTCAGTGACTCATACAGCAATTCCTCATCCTGAGAAAGCATGTGTGGCGACTGTGGGAAGGAAAATATGTTTCATTTATATAAAAGGTTTGATTAGTGTGTTTCATGTAAGAAGCAGGGCCGTGCAGAGACCACTAAAGGGACAGGTGCTCAAAAAAAAAAGGCACATCTAACCACATTGTACGACAGAATATTAAAGCCACACAGCTTTCAGAGTTTAATAAACAATGATAAATTACAAAATTGTGAGATATACAATCAAAGCTAAGGAAAATCTCTATATAGATCATACAACTATGCATATGTAAGATATTTTATTAGTAATTTCTTTCTGCAGGTCTATTTTGTTATAGGAATGTATTGCAATATTCAAACTCACAATTTAGCAAGATATGTGAATCAGAGCTAGACCACCAGACATATTTTGCCTTTACAGAATTACACTATTAAAAATATAAACAAGGGCATAATGCAACCTTTTAGTGGACTGTAATCTATAAAAAAAAGAGCTGCCTGTTTGCTACACTTGCAGTGGCGATGAAGATGGTCCATTCAGGAAAGCAGAGCTGCATCAAAATTTAATGTGGAACTGCAGAAAGAAAAAAAAAAAACAAAAGCAAAAATTTTATTGTTAATGTATGTCACCATGAGAAAAGCCTACTGAGTTTTGCTTAAAAAACTTTTAAAATTAAAATCAACTTTTTGTCTCATGATGTGAAAACATTTTTTGCAAAACAAACGTATTTGCGTATGTCAGAAATCTGTTCTTGCTATTCTAAATTTTTGTTTGTGACTTAATGTTTTGCTTGTGATTCTCACATGACGTCGTGGGCAGGACCCAAAATCACAACAAAAGATTTCTGATGTGTGCAAATAAAAGTTTATGTTTGGTAAATAACTTTAAATTCATGAGACAAAAATGAGTTATTTAATTTAAAAAAAGTTTTTTAAACAAAACGTTTTGTTTTTTAAAAATAAATCATTACAATTCCAAAAGTTTTGATTACAATTTTATTTTACTTAACTGAGGTTAGTCTTTTTTATTGAATAATTGGGAAAAAACAATTAACTTCATACTCTGCAAACCAGACCCTAAACTTACTTAAAGTCTGGATTGAGTTTTTCCCCTTCATTAATGACACACTTTTATTACATACATTATATCTATCATGGTAATTCAGGGTGAGTTATTTTTAATTCTAAATGAATATCCTTATTGGACTTTTATTTAAGTGCTATTCTCCTTCAAGATACATTTACCTAACGCCAGAATAAATGCAATGTACATTATGCAGCAGAGGAAATTAGAAGACATATATCCATTATGAAGATGATCGGTTTTGGACGGGCGATGTGCCCCTGTTGCATAAGCGATAATGAAGAATGACTGATATCATTAACGATACAGGGAAGAAGCTTTTTTGTTATCTAGCTTTGCTAGCAAAGTTTTTAGCTAGCAGCTAGCTAATAGCACAACAACAACAGCCTACTGTCTGT